>NC_061870.1:5291670-5318403 GCF_907164915.1 Impatiens glandulifera | reverse complement strand
ATAATCAATGCACAAAATTTGTATTGGATAAGAATTATTAACAAGCAATTGACCTAAATACTAAACCCTAAACCCTAAACCCCAAAAAACTCAAAACGCGCTAGAAAGAGAAAGTTGCTTTGGAGACTTTTTTTCTCACTTCGGACACGACCGGAAAACTCATCGCCGGCGGCGCCTCCGACGTCAGAATAGTCTCAACTTCATCTCTTTGCGTTCGTCTCTTCTCCCTCCGCATTTTGACAGAAGGAAACTCTTTTTGGATGGATGAATCAATCGGACTCTCATTTTTAAGAATCAGGTGAAATTTTGTCAAAATCGCCTGTCGCGGCCTAGCTCTATCCCTGGGAGCGGGTCTGGTCTCCATCTCCTTATGGTCAATTGCAAGCGTGTCTTATGGTCATCGGAAGCATGTAGCAACTTGTCTTCATTCGTTACTTTGCCGGCAGACGGAAGAACACGATCGACGATCTCCTTCAGGGCCTTCTGCACACTGCAGCTTGGTCCAGCTTCTCCCCTCGTGTATCACTTACAACATTGGTTGAAGTTTCGACCTTGGCTTCAGTCCACACCACGGAGGTCGCGTGTCGGATTCCTGTGTAACATTTAATTCGCCTTTTGAATCATCCGTCCACCTTTGCATACTATTGAAATACTCATTGTGTTGTGGATCCCTTGTAGGCTATCCTATCTAAAGGATAGTCTATCCCATGACCGGCTCACGCCCGTCCGGTGTCGTCACTCGGGCAAGAGGTGCTGCCCTTAATCATCCATCCAGGACAAAGTGCATCCCGGTCCCATGACCAGCAGCAGCTCGGTGAGGTTTAGAGTTACATTGAAATCCCTTGGAAAACAGGGCAAATCAATCAAAGGTAGTTCTGCAGGTAATGGGCGCAAAGATTCTTCTGAAAATCGATGCTAAACAGCCTCTAGAAAACTAGGTGATGTGTTGATTGAAAATGTGGAACTAGAATTTAATAGTGTGTTGCAGTTTAAGGATGTTAGTAACTGCATGGTTAGGATTCATAAAAACTCTTTTTTTGTTGATGAATTGCTTTCTTTAAATGCCTTGGGAGTTACTACTGTACATGTTGATTCTAATGTTTCTAGTTCCAGTTCTAGCCCCATTGTTCCACCCCCTAGTTTAATTGATAAGCACCCCCATATAATCTGTAACTCTGTTTTATCGGGCGTCAATGTTGTGAAATCTCCTTTTGGGTTTGATTTGAATGCTGGTTTGGGTTCTACTGATTTCTTGGTAAGACTTGTGGTTTTTGGATATATCGGGTCCAATTCTGATGCTCCCTTGGATATTGTGGGTGAATGTGTGAGCCCTGCTGATTTCTCGGTCAGACCGGTGGGTTTTGGATCTATCGGGTCCATTATTGAAGTTCCCTTGATTGTTGTGGCTACTAGGTATGTTTTTGAGGTGGCTGGTGCTATTCTTTGTGGCATCGGGTCCATGTCTGCTACTCTTGCAGATTGTATTGATTTTGGTGTTGTTGGGTCAGGGTAGTGCAAACATTCTTTTAAGGGTTGGATCAGCTAATACTGCCCATGCTGGTAGCAAACGGGTAAGATGGGATGAGAAAGCTAATAAAGTGCAAAAAGAGAGTGTTACTCCCCTAGTTGGTTCGGTCCCTGATAGTAGCTGCAAATCTTCTGAATCTTATGCGCCTAATACCTAAGATAAATCAGCTCCTACTGAAGTTCCACCTGCCTGGGTAATGAATAAAAATGAAATATCTAATTTGACTGGGTTGCATAATAAAATTAGGAAGCTGCTGCTTCAGATTCGAAAGCAAGAAGTTGCTATGGACAAGGACAAATGTGAGCTATTTAGTGTCCAGTTTAATACCCATCATATGCAGGATTGGAACTGCTTCAGTAAAGACCAGTATGATGCTGTGGTAAACTGGTCGGTCAACTTTATTAGAGAAGTCTCTAAGTGTCCTAAATCATGTAGACACTGCCTCTTTAGTAGTGATCACTCACGATCAGCCACACAAATTCAGACTTCCCCAAGAAATTGAAGAAACCTGTGTTAAAGTCTGGAAGTCTGTTTTGGTGGGTCACTTCATGTGCAATACAAAGGTCCTATTTAGCATTGTTAGAAACTCTCTGCTGGAGCTATGGGAGAGTAGTGGGCTTGAGAAGGTCACGGTCAATGATTATGGGTTTTATTTTCTCACCTTCCTCAATGGAAGTGAACTTCAAGGAATAATCAATACACAATACACCTTTGTCAGAAACCACAGGCTCAAGATCTATAAATGGAGTGAAACACTCAACATTAACAATAAGCCTCCAGAACTTGAACAGATCTAGGTGCAGCTAAAGAATATACCCCCTCATATTTTCAATCCCACGGGGCTTGCCTACATTGCTAGTATGCTTGGGAAATCTCTATTATTTGACCCAACCATAGAAGGTTATGAGAGGGCTTTAGTTGCAAGGGTTAGTGTAGAAATTCACCCGGCCAACTACCTTCCTACGAAGCTTGAGTTATATGACAGACTGGGAAATATTTTCTCAATTGGGGTGTAGTATGAATGGAGACCAAACCATTGCATTAGATGTAGCACTTTCATCCATTGCATCAAGAACTGTCCCATTAATAACGCATGTCCTCCTAATAATATCAGTCGCCCTAGTCATCGTGCTCCATCATCAGCAGCTGGTCTGAACAAGGCAAACAGTATAATCAATCTTGAATCTTCCGTCCAAGCAAATAAGTCACAGGTGGGTGATGATAGGATCGGCTTTATCGATAGAGACGGGGGTCTAGATAAGGATGAAGGCTTATGAAAAACAGTTTGAAAAAAAATCCTATTTAGGATTTAATTAGCTTTCTATTCTACGCAAACTTGTGTAAACTCTTGAAACGGATTCAAGGCAGAATTGTTTAGTTGGGTTTGAAGCACAAGATGAAAATTATAAGATGAAAGAAAATGAAGAACACAACAGTTTGTTTATGGATGTTCGGAGAAACTCTCCTACGTCACCCCTTCTTCCAACCACAAGAAAGATTCACTAAATGATGAGAATCAAATACAGTTTACACACACTTAGCTCACTATTGAACAGAACACTTTCTGTTCAATTACAAGAAGATGAAGAATATCACTCAGCTAATGGTGTTTTGATTCTAGTTCTCTCTCGATTCACACACAGTACAATCAGAAAGAAGGTTCAAGAACGTAAGTTCAGTAAGCAAGATGATTGAGTAGTCTCTCTCTTCAGTATCAGAATGCTTGTTCGTTGTATGATACTTCGGTAGATTGTCCGTTGCTTTAAGGGTTGGTTAAATACTGATCAAGAGCTAACGGTCGAATCTTCAAGAATGATATGTGGCGCTCTTCCATTGGAAAGCCTCCATTGTACACAGCAGACTCTGAGCACAACGATCGTGGCCGTACCGAACTGGTAGTGCGCCGAATATTCCATCAGGGATGTACCTGCAAAACGGGTAATGTGAGGAAAGTTCTCTTACGTGGCATTCCTTGATTGGATGCATATAGCTGTTGTACTAATCTTCACAGGAAAGTGGAGCAGAAATAGGGTACAGCTATAGCACGTGGGTAGGAGAAATGCTAGATTCAAGCGTACTGCTTGAATCAGAGCATTAGACGTATTTCAGTTAGACAGATCAGTCTAATGAAATAAGTCAACTCCTTTTGATGAAAAGCGTCTATTAAACCGCCTGGTCTAATGTACTTAGACTCGCGTCTAATACAGATAACCATTAGACGGGTACGTCTAACTCCACTAAGTTAGACTACCACGTCTAATTCCGGTTCTACCTCAGACTTGTCTGAAGGAGTTAGACCCACGTCTAACTTTCAATAATTAGACAACCTGTCTAATTATAATAACCATTAGACCGGTACGTCTAACTCCACTGAGTTAGACTACCACGTTTAATTCCGGTTCTACCTCAAACTTGTCTGAAGGAGTTAGACCCACGTCTAACTTTCAATAATTAGACAGCCCGTCTAATTAAAATAACCATTAGACCGGTACGTCTAACTCCACTGAGTTTGACTACCACGTCTAATTCCGGCTCTACCTCAAACTTGTCTGAAGGAGTTAGACTCACGTCTAACTTTCAATAATTAGATAGCCTGTCTAATTATAATAAACATTAGACCGGTACGTCTAACTCCACTGAGTTAGACTACCACGTCTAATTCCGGTTCTACCTCAGACTTGTCTGAAGGAGTTAGACTCACGTCTAACTTTCAAAAATTAGACAACCCGTCTAATTATAATAACCATTAGACCGGTACGTCTAACTCCACTGAGTTAGACTACCACGTCTAATTCCGGGTCTACCTCAGACTTGTCTGAAGGAGTTAGACTCACGTCTAACTTTCAATAATTAGACAACCCATCTAATTATAATAACCATTAGACCGGTACGTCTAACTCCACTGAGTTAGACTACCACGTCTAATTCCGGTTCTACCTCAGACTTGTCTGAAGGAGTTAGACCCACGTCTAACTTTCAATAATTAGACAGCCCTTCTAATTATAATAGCCATTAGACCGGTACGTCTAACTCCACTGAGTTAGACTACCACGTCTAATTCCGGTTCTACCTCAGACTTGTCTGAAGGAGTTAGACTCACGTCTAACTTTAAATAATTAGACAACCCGTCTAATTATAATAACCATTAGACCGGTATGTCTAACTCCAATAAGTTAGACTACCACGTCTAATTCCGGTTCTATCTCAGACTTGTCTGAAGGAGTTAGACTCACGTCTAACTTTCAATAATTAGACAACCCGTCTAATTCTTTTATGTCTATTAGACTTACACGTCTAACTCTGTGTATTCATTATACTACCCGTCTAATTCTTTACACGTCTATTAGACTTACACATCTAACTCCGATGAGTTAGACTGTACGTCTAATTCTATTAGACTCACGTCTAATTCCGTGTATTCATTAGACTACCCGTCTAATTCTTTACACGTCTATTAGACTTACACGTCTAACTCCGATGAGTTAGACTGTACGTCTAATTCTATTAGACTCACGTCTAATTCATGCGTATATTAGACTGCTTCGTCTAGCTCCTTTGAGTTAGACAAAGCGTCTAATTTCATTAGACTTGCGTCTAACTTATTGAGAATGGAGATCAAAATCGGTCTAATGATCCTCATTAGATCCAAGTCTATAGACATGTTGTCTTAGTACACCTGTCTCAAAACACATAAATTATTTCATCATCAAAATATCAGTGGGTAAATTATTTCAACACTTAGTCAAAATAATTTGACCCAACAATTTCCCCCTTTTTGATGAAGAAATTGCAAACTTGCATACATACAACACAACATGCATTCATCCAATAAATAAACAAACAAACGCCATGCAAGTAGTCATTCAAAAAACATCTGCGTTGATCACATATGAGTGTTTTCAGAAGAAACACACAAAACATTGTTCAATGTAACCATAATAATTCTACCAAAAGCATTATGAAGAAATTCAAAATAAATACAAAAAGACATTTAATCATTAGTTTTCTTCTTCCTGGTTATAACATCTGACAGAATAGACTTCAACCTAAGATGTCTCTAAGACTGCGGTTAGAGGGGAGTTAGTGTCTTCACTTTTTCGTTTCTTCGACTTGAGCGTTTCCACCCTTTGAATATAGTCTACCACTTTCTGAAAGTTCAGGATCTTAGAAGGGAGGGGGAAACTCTTACCAGGTTCGTTCAGACGATGACAAAGAAAGGAACTGAGAGGACCATCAAAGCCAAAGATCTTCTTTCTAGCTACAACCATTCTGACAAGATTCCCGAAGAGGAAGCTTGTCCAGTTCACAGGAACACCTCTGGTGATAGCCACCATTATCTGAAAAACCTTCGTACAATACTTGTAAGAGGTTTCTTTAGACATAAGGGATTTAGAAATGATATCGCTTAGAAGAGCATATTTGACCTTCAGAAGGTTCTTCTTTCCATGAATATCTACTTCAGGAGAATCGGAAAAGACTTTTATCATCGAAATCATGAGGTTGGGGTTAGTGGCGGAGAAATCATCAATACCTTTAATTGGGAGATGGAAAAAATCACCAAAGGATTCTTCTGTGAGCCATACCATCTGGCCCATTACAGCACAAGCGATAACATTATCTTGATAGAAGTTGACAGTTTGGAAGAATTCGTTAACGAGTTGTTCATGATAAGTTTCATGAGGGGTGAGGAATCTTCTCAGCCCAGAAGCTTTTAGCGAATCAAACATTCTTTGCATGCCTGGAGATTCAAGAGTGGAAACAGATTGAAAGTCCACCTGAATCGATTTTGGTCAGAAGGGCAGCATTGATTTGATGAACAGGGGATAGAGAGATTCAAAGGGTTTGATTTCTAAAGAGAGAAAGAGAGATTTCAAGGTTCTTCTAACCTTTTAGAGAGGATGAACTTATTAATACTGGGGTTTTAATTTTGAAGAAGAAGGCTAATGATTATTTCTACCGTCAAGAGTCACAAAAGATGGTTCCCAATACATAGCATTTAATGTTAGCATGAAATAAAACGTCTAATACTAAATGTACAAGCAAAAGATGTCAGAAATATTAGTCATTTCTTGCATATTAATTGACATGTGTCTTCAATTCTTTTGAGAAATGACTGATTTATTTTTCGGCGGGAAATATGACTTAAACAGACATCATTAAAAGGACAGTTGTCCTAAATGCCAGAAGATGAAGAGTCTAATTACACAGTAATTAGACGTTTTTATTCTTCTTTTCACATTTCCAACTTCTTTTTGAAAATCAGTCTATTAGACGTGTGCGTCTAATTATGCTATAACAGCACGTGGTACACGTGTGTCTGATTAGACGTGAGCATCCTCTTGCTCATGACGTAAGAACGTTTAACGTCTATTAGACGTGCCCGTCTAATAGATGCATCCGTTTAATCAAGCAGGTTAAAAACCAAGACCATGATTTCATATAAAGCTGAAACCGCTAAGGGAGATGTTCGTCTAAGTATCTGTGTTTCTTAAACTCTGAATCCTTAGGACGAATTAGAACCTTTGTCTTTCATATATGTTCAGTTTCGTTTTGAACAATACGTTCCCCCTCAATTTATGCACATAATTACGTCAATCAAGATCAACAAGACCTAGCATGTTTCTAAAATGAGAAAACTTAGCTTCCGGAAGAAGTTTCGTGAAAATGTATGCAGTTTGTTGATCTGTAGGAACATGTTCAAGACGGATTTGTTTCTGATTGACGTGTTCTCGGATGAAATGATGCCTGATTTCAATATGCTTTGTCCGAGAATGCAAAACTGGATTATAGGATATTATGATAGCACTTGTGTTGTCGCAGAAAATTGGAGATTCATCAGCCTCAATCCCATATTCTATGAGTTGTTGTTGAATCCACAAGACTTGAGAGCAACAACTACCAGCTGCAAGATACTCTGCTTCTATTGTTGAAGTAGCAACTGATGTCTGTTTTTTGTTAAACCATGTGATTAGACGATCTCCAAGGAACTGGCAAGTTCCACTTGTGCTTTTGCTATCAATTTTGCATCCTGCATAATCTGTATCTGAGAAACTAATTAAATTGAAACTGGAATCCTTCGGATACCACAGTCCCACATTTTGAGTTCCCTTCAAATATTTAAGAATACGTTTAACAGCAGTGAAATGAGAGAGTTTAAGATCAGCCTGAAATCTGCCACAGACACCAACAGCAAATTGAATGTCTGGCCTGTTGGCAGTTACATACAGTAAGGAACCGATGAGTCCTCTATATGCTGTAACATCTACACTTTGGCCACCTTCATCTTTGTCCAATTTGACTGAGGAGCTCATAGGAGTAGCTGCTGCAGAACAGTTCTCCAAACCAAAATTCTTTAGCAATTCTTTGGTGTATTTGTCTTGGTTGATGAGGGTTCCATTTTCCAGCTGACGGATCTGAAGCCCAAGGAAGAAAGTGAGTTCTCCGATCATGCTCATTTCAAACCTATCCTGCATCAGCTTGCCAAATTTCTCACATAGTTTGGGGTTAGTTGACCCAAAGATAATATCATCAACATATATCTGAACGAGTAGTATATGGGAGTCTTTAGCAAATCTGAACAGGGTTTTATCCACTGTTCCAACAACAGAATCATGATCAAATAAGAAATTGGTTAAAGTGTCATACCAAGCTCTAGGAGCTTGTTTTAGACCATACAATGCTTTATTAAGTCTATAAACATGATCAGGTAAAACATGATCTACAAAGCCAGGGGCTGCTCAACATATACTTCCTCACTTAATTTACCATTTAAAAATACACTTTTTACATCCATTTGAAAAACTTTGAAATTCTTAAATGATGCATATGCTAGGAAGATTCTGATTGCCTCTAGTCTTGCAACCGGTGCAAAAGACTCATCAAAATCAATACCTTCCTCTTGTCTGTATCCTTGAGCAACTAAACGAGCCTTGTTTCTTATAACTAAGCCGTCTTCACTAAGCTTGTTTCTAAAAACCCATCTTGTTCCTATGACTGACTTATCAGTTGGTCTAGGAGTAAGATACCACACTTTATTTCTATCAAATTAGTTTAACTTCTCTTGCATAGCATTGATCCAATCTAGATCAATTATAGCTTCACCAATTTTCTTAGGTTCAATTTGAGAAATAAATGCAGAATTGGCCATTTCATCCATCAGTTGACGTCTTTTCCTTCGAGGAGAGAAAGGATTTCCAATTATCAGTTCTGGTGGATGATTTCTGTTCCATCTGAAGATGGAACCAAGAGGATTGGTCATTTGAACAGGTGACACCGCGACATCCAAACTCTCAACTTCTTGTTGAACAGGAGTTTGTACGTCTGGTTGAGCTTCAACCGGATCAGTCACAGGATCAGATAGAGCCATCCGCTTGTCCAATGTTTCTTCTTCTTCACTTACAGACTCAAGACTAGCCGCTTGCAATCTGTCAGCAAGATCAGTGGGTTCTTTGGATTTGCTCTCAACAGGCTCATCAAAAATTACATGAAGGGATTCTTCAACAGTCTTAGTTCTTTTGTTGTATACTCTGTAAGCCTTTCTTACTGATGAGTATCCCAACATAAATCCCTCATCTTCTTTAGCATCAAAAGCAGTTAAGTAAACCTTTCTATTGTTATGGATAAAACATTTACATCCAAAAATCTTAAAATAAGAAACTATGGGAATTCTTCCATAATATAGTTCATAAGGAGTTTTATCAAAACGTTTGTTAATAATTGAACGGTTTTGAGTATAACAGGCAGTACTAATGGCTTCTGCCCAGAACCTCTGAGGAACATCTGATTCAGCAAGCATAGATCTAGCTGCTTCTTTCAGAGTTCTCACTCTTCTCTCAGCAACGCCGTTTTGCTGTGGAGTTCTGGCACTAGACAACTCGTGCCTAATTCCATTCTCCTCAAGATAAGATGATAGGTATCTGTTTGTAAATTCAGTTCCTTGATCACTTCTAATACATGAGATATTTAGAGATTTCTAATTCTGAATGCCTCTAAATATTCTGATCAAATTTTCAGTAGTTTTATCTTTTGAAGGTAAGAAAACAACCCATGTAAAACGTGAAAAATCATCAATAACAGTTAAGGCAAATCTCATTCCTCCTACACTTTTTACAGGAATTGGACCAAAAAGATCCATATGTAAAAGTTTTAGGATACGGTTGGATTGTGATTTTCCTTTGCTTTTGAACGATGATCTGCCCTGTTTGCCTAACTGGGAAGCAGTGCAAATCTTGTCCTTTGAAAACTGAAGATTGGGTAAACCAATAACTAAATTATTTGAACATATGTTGTTAATGGTTTTAAAGTTCCAATGGTTCAAACGTTTATGCCATAACCATTTCTGGTCATTCTTAGCAATCATGCACATAGGGTCAGATGTCTCTTTTTGCCAATTCATTTTATATGAGTTTCCTACTCTACTTCCAGTTAATAGAATGTTTCATTTTGGTGTTTAACTAAACATGCATGAGTTTGAAAATCTACTAACAAACCATTATCACATAGTTGACTGATGCTGATTAAATTATAACACAAGTTGTCAACCAACAAAACATCATTAATGGTTAGGTTACCATGGATAATCTTACCCTTACCCATGGTCTTACCCTTCTGTTATCACCAAAGGTGATTTTAGGTCCAGAGCAATCTGATATATTAGTGAGGAGTCGTCTGCTTCCTGTCATATGCCTGGAACATCCGCTATCAAGATACCATACAGATTCCTCCAGTCCTTCATTTATTTGTACCTACATAAATAGATATTTACAATCTTTTGGTACTCATCTTCAATTGGGTCCTCGGTCAATCAGTCCCTTAGGAATCCATATTTGAGTTATTCTTATGGATTTCCCGTTTTGTGTTGTGATTAATGCGTATGTTTTTGACTTAGCAGACGACTTTCTGCTAGCCACTGATCCTTTAGCTTTTGAAGAAGGTTTTAGTTTTCTTTTAAGACTCCTTGACTTAGAGTAAGATTTTAATTTAACAAGCTTATTAGCCTTTTCAAGCTTAATCTTAAGCCAGCTAACAGTTTGTGGAACATAAACTATTTCATTTTTAAAAGCCACTTCTTCATGAATGAGATCAGATTCAATGTCAGTCACACTTCCTTTGACAAAACTTATTGGCTTAAGTTTGTCATTTGGCTTTGACTTTTTGCAGGACAGGTTACGATCATTGCTATCAAATCCCAAACCGGATCTAGATCTAGCAGGTTTCAACATGCTGATTTGATATCTGACAGCATCACCAGACCTTGTCCATGCACTGTCAATGTAGTTCAGTCTCTTATTTTCAGATGAAAGGGTTTGAATCTGTACCTTGAGCATCTCATTCTCAGATGAGATCTCTGTTACGTTTTCATCAAAAACATTTGATTCGGGTTCTTGCTTTGAAAAGGGAACAGTTGATTCATATTTAACTTTCATTACATAAAAAGAGTCAGCTAACTTTTTGTACTCAATAGTCATTTCATTGAGTGCATTAGTTAAATCCTTGTTCGTAAATTCTGGTGCAGAAATATCATTTACCTAAGATTGGTCATCTGCCATCAGACATGTTACAGCTTCATTCTCTTTTTCGGTAGGAGACTCCTCAGTATCACTGTCATCCCATCTGGATTTGTTCTGGCTGCAAATGAATGTGTTATGATTCTTCTTTTCTTGAGAGCTCACACCATGGATCTGGCTGAGCTTATCCCATATTTCTTTTGCAGTTGAACAGGACTTGATCTCATAGAACATATTTGTGTTGAGAGATTGAAACAGAATGTTCTTAGCAACATTATCCAGGTTGTTTGTCACCTTATCTTCAGTGGTCCACTCACTTCTTGGCTTTGAAATCTTTAAGGGGCCATCGGAGATAACGCTCCACATGTCATAGTCAATAGCGGCCAAGTGAGCTTGCATTCTTACCATCCACACAACATAGTTGTCCTTTGATAGAAGAGGAATTTCATTGAGGAAAGACATGCTTTGGGTTCTTGATGCTTGAGAATAGAAACAAGGCTCTGATACCAATTGATAGGATCGGCTTTATCGATAGAGACGGGGGTCTGGATAAGGATGAAGGCTTATGAAAAACAGTTTGAAAGAAATCCTGTTAAGGATTTAATTCGCTTTCTATTCTACGCAAACTTGTGTATACACTTGAAACGGATTCAAGGCGGAATTGTTTACTTGGGTTTGAAGCACAAGATGAAAAATGATAAGATGACAGAAAATGAAGAACACAGCAGTTTGTTTATGGATGTTCGGAGAAACTCTCCTACGTCACCCCTTCTTCCAACCACCGGAAGGATTCACTAAATGATGAGAATCAAATACAGTTTACACACACTTAGCTCACTATTGAACAAAACACTTTCTGTTCAATTACAAGAAGATGAAGAATATCACTCAGTTAATGGTGTTTTGATTTTAGCTCTTTCTCTCGATTCACACACAGTACAATCAGAAAGAAGCTTCAAGAAAGTAAGTTCAGTAAGCAAGATGATTGAGTAGTCTCTCTCTTCAAAATCAGAATGCTTGTTCGTTGTATGATACTTCGGTAGATTGTCCGTTGCTCTAAGGGTTGGTTAAATACTGATCAGTAGCTAACGGTCGATTCTTCAAGAATGATACGTGGCGCTCTTCCATTGGAAAGCCTCCATTGTACACAGCAGACTCTGAGTACAACGATCGTGGCCGTACCGAACTGGTAGTGCGCCGAATATTCCATCAGGGATGTACCTGCAAAACAGGTAATGTGAGGAAAATTCTCTTATGTGGCATTCCTTGATTGGATGCATATAGCTGTTGTACTAATCTTCACAGAAAGTGGAGCAGAAATAGGGTACAACTATAGCACGTGGGTAGGAGAAATGCTAGATTCAAGCATACTACTTGAATCACAGCATTAGACGTATTTCAGTTAGACGGATCAGTCTAATGAAATAAGTCAACTCCTTCTGATGAAAAGCGTCTGTTAGACCGCCTGGTCTAATGTACTTAGACTCGCGTCTAATACAGAGAACCATTAGACGGGTACGTATAACTCCACTGACTTAGACTACCACGTCTAATTCCGGTTCTACCTCAGACTTGTCTGAAGGAGTTAAACCCACGTCTAACTTTCAATAATTAGACAACCCGTCTAATTATAATAACTATTAGATCGGTACGTCTAACTCCACTGAGTAAGACTACCACGTCTAATTCCGGTTCTACCTCAGACTTGTCTGAAAGAGTTAGACTCACGTCTAACTTTCAATAATTAGACAACCCGTCTAATTATAATAACCATTAGACTGGTACGTCTAACTCCACTGAGTTAGACTACCACGTCTAATTCCGGTTCTACCTCAGACTTGTCTGAAAGAGTTAGACTCACGTCTAACTTTCAATAATTAGATAACACATCTAATTATAATAACCATTTGACCGGTACGTCTAACTCCACTAAGTTAGACTACCACGTCTAATTCCGGTTCTACCTCAGACTTATCTGAAAGAGTTAGACTCACGTCTAACTTTCAATAATTAGAAAACCCGTCTAATTATAATAACCATTAGACCGGTACGTCTAACTCCACTGACTTAGACTACCACGTCTAATTCTAGTTCTACCTCAGACTTGTCTGAAGGAGTTAGACCCACGTCTAACTTTCAATAATTAGACAGCCCGTCTAATTATAATAACCATTAGACTGGTACGTCTAACTCCACTGAGTTAGACTACCACGTCTAATTTCGGTTCTACCTTAGACTTGTCTGAAGGAGTTAGACTCATAAGTAGGGAGCTAAGGAAACCAATGGGTTGAGTATGAAGAAAATGAAAAGGTTGGGACTGGAAATGGGTGCAGAAAAGGTTGGGACTGGGAATGTTCAGTGTCATGACCAGATATCAAGTCAGCTGGACCGTACGTATGGTGTTGAGTTCGAACGAACTGATAATAGTAAATATTTCCGGGCTTCTCTTGTTGAGGAATGTGATTGTCCCCAACAAAATCGAAGTTTTGTCGATCAGGTTCGTGAAATATGCAATCAGGACTGTCTCCCTTCCTGTCAAGACTGTGTTTCCCCTAGTCTGGACAAAAATAACATGAAAAACCATGGTCTCACTCCTGAAACTAGCCAAGAGCGCGGCGCTCCTATTCGGGACTATGGTGATACTGTCTAGGATTGCAGTGATACTTCTTAAAAATGTGTGGATTCTTCCCGGGATTGTGGTGACATTGACTAGGACCTGGATCATACTATTCAGGACTGTGGGGTTTTTACCCAAGATCATGTCCAATGTTTGAACAATATGTCTGATCGGCACAATAACTTCTTTAAGAGTACTTATTGTGATGATAAGGTTGATAGTCCTCTAAAACCTATTTGTGTTGGCAGTACCAGTCCTATCTTTTTACAGGATCGTGGGCTCACTCTATAGGATCACATCCTGTCTAACAAGGGCCATGATGGTCACTGTCAGAACTCGGTCATAAAGGGCGTTAAGCAACTCTATTCCAACCAACGGTCTCCAAATATCTGCACCCACAAACCATCAAGTCATGATCTTGATTTCAGTTTTCATGATTGCATCTCTACTTTTCAGAATGTCCCTACCACTCATAATGATGGGGTATTGGGTCTTGTCCAGAATATGTCTAGTGAAAAGGGAGCCTCATGCTCAGCTGTTAAATTTCTTGATCAATGAAATATTAGTATAAAAGGTCAATTATCTTGGCAGCACTCCAAATTGTGATAAGCTTGCTACTACAACAAATGACTTAATTGCAACTTAGGAAAATGATACTCTCTATGATTCTTTACGAATTGCTAAGATCCCTATTAAAGATTGTGCCTGGAGTTCTAATAGAACTGAGGAAGACTTAATAACAAACCGTGCTTGTGTCACTTCCTGGTTTGAAGCTAATAATCAGACGGGGAATGTTATGGTGAATGATTACATGGACAATAATGGGTGTGAAAAGTATAAAAGTAGAGTTGGTCTTCAACATGCCTTAAGTAATAGAGATTTGACTGAGCTGATCACTAGAGAGCGAAATATAGTGGGTCCTGAGTCTGCTAGAGCTGAATATGATCGGTCTGATCGGTATAAAATGAATATAACTGAGACAATTGAATCCAAAGCTGCTATGGTGGGTCTACAAAAAGTCTGCAGGAATTGATCTGGTTATGTCTGCTGAGTTAGAGTATGGTTCGGATTGGGTCGGGAAGGATGCTTTGGGGTCGGTTATCAAGACTGTATTAGCTGATTCTTTCAAGTTGGTGGGTTCTAATGCTGAGTTGCCTTGTTTATATGAGTCAAAGGGGGTTGATGATGATATAAGAACCGATCGAACTAATGAGGTTGCGTTGGCAGGTTGGTCTAAAATTGTCAATTCTGAAATATTTGTCTTCAAGGTTGATGTGGTCGAACATTCTGATATAACTGATTCGGATGGGTATGTTGAAACTAAGAGGTCTCTTCCAACAGGTCTTGGACTAGTCTTGGTATCTGTTTATGGTACTAGTTGTCCGGGTGATGTTAACCTGGTTGGTGGTAGCCGTGAACGTCATGTCCTTGGATTGATGGGCACAAACTTATTTAACTCTTATAAAGATGAATCTAATTCCTTCGGCAGCCCTACCTATGATGATAATCAGTCTGTGGCTATTGAAGATAGCAAAGATAGTGACTTTTATAGATTTTCTGAAAGTAAATTTAGTGTTGAAGACGATCATAAAATAGCTAGGTGTTTTGCTAGCCATGAAGACAATGAAATTCAGGAATCCAACCCATATATCCATTCATGAATATAATTACATGGAATATATGGGGCCTCAATGATCCTATCAAAAACAAAGAGGTTCAAAGGATTATTGAGGAGCAAAAGCTTGATGTTTTTGATATTCTTGAAACCAAGGTGAAGCAACGCAATGTGGATCGCATCAAGTGCCTTTGTATGGACAACAATTGGCATCTGTTACACAATTCTATCAAAAGAACTAGTAGAATCTGGGTTGCTTGGAACACTGATGTGGCTGAAGTCAAGATGATCTACTCTTCTGATCAGGTCATCATGGTTGAAGTCAAGGACAAGATTGATGATAATCGATTTCGGCTGGCTATTATTTATGGTTGTAACTCGGGATCGGATAGAAGGATTTTGTGGAATTGTTTAAAAGCTAAGATTGATGATGTTGTAATTCAAGTTACAAATTCAAATTGAATTTTTTATAATTCAGTTTCACCAATATAGAATATTTCTTAATTATCCATGTTCTTGATTTGAATTCAATCATAAGATCATTTCAAAACTTTCTAATGAATTCAATTCGAATAAATCAAGCTAAATAAAAAACACTCAAATTTAATTTTTAAATTTTTAACTTAAGAATTACGATTTGAAAATCTTCCTAACATCCTTTACAAGATGTTAGAAGCAGTTTTGGATCAATTTTCTTTAATTAAAAATGACAAATTAGAAAATGGGCTTATATTTCCCTTAAGAACACATACGTGCATAATGATAAAAAGCATTATCATTTCATTCGTGAAATGTTCTCATATTCCCTCTTTTTATCGGTTCTTAGTCCCATACGTCGAATTAAAATTGTGACTCCGATCTTTCAAAAATTCATGGGAATCATTATGATTGAGCAATATCGTATTGCAATTAGGCATCAAAGGGTCATCACCTCGAAAGATGCATTTATAATAAATCAATTTCGCTTGAGGATTTTAATATTCACATCGTCGAAATGAAAGCATTCTTTGACTCATGCAATGGTCATAATGAATTAGAAGATGAGAATGAACATAATTCGTCAAAGTCTTACACACTAAATGTTCAACATAGACTCAAAAAAAACTCATCAATTACTCTTGAAGAATCGTATAATTCGGCTGAATAAGAGGGATGACCAGAAAAGTCGACCATTACATTAATGGAGAAATGCATTATGATTAAACAAACATGCAGAACATATGTTAATTCGATAAATATCGACTTAATGAACCGTTTTAACTTACAAATCAAATATGTTCTCACAATTATAGTTTATTTAAATTTATTGACAAAATATTTAAATTATAAACTTAAAGAATACAAATTTAAAAAATACTTGTAACTTCATTTATCCCTTAATATAACTTCATTTAATATATTAACAACTTATTTAATATAACTTTATTCAATAACGCATATTTATAATCACTTATTTCACGATACTCTAAACAAATCACTGAAAGATTATTTTATCCTTCTAAATTTCATAGATTATATCTATATATAAAGTTTTATTATGTTTTACATATTTTTCTCCTTATAAGTAGAACAAACTTCATTCATCTTTTTTTTAATCATAATTTATTAAAACATTTAATGTTACAAGATTATTTTTAGCATTATAAAATAAAAATGTAATTAAATTTAAACTAATTATAAAATAAAAAGGAAAAGAGAGAAATGATATATATATATATATTATATATTATATATTATATATTATATATTACGTTAACAAATTATAATATAATATACATGTTAAAAAATATTAGTGTTTATTTTAATTATTTTTATTTAATAATTAATATATTTAATTATATTGAATATTGAGGTTATGAATCAATGAATTAATTTATAAATGTAAAATAGTCATTTCTATATTTTTTCAGATATTTATTTTAAATATTATCAAATTAATTTAAATATTTAATATAGGAATGGTAATGGATACTTAGATATTTTAATTTGTTAATTCAATTTTTTATCTCTAAATATTTAATTTCTTAAGTATAGGAATGACACTCATTGGGTATGTTAGATAAATTCAGACTGGTTCGCCGCGGCTATAGAGGCTGATGTTCAAGTGGCTAAAAGGGTCCAGGATGCGCTGGACGCCGAAGTAAGCAAAGATAAAGAGGCGCCGCGATCGTCTCAACTAACTGAAGCGGAAGTGGAAGCCGCGCGAATTCAAAGAGGAGAGGCCCTGTTCCCAGGGTTTGCTGATAAAGTGGCCAACCGAGCTGCGGAGGAAGCCGCACGGTTGGAAAGGGAAGCACGGAGGCTGGAAGCCTATGCAAAGGAAAACGAGAAGAAGAAGAAGGCGGCCGCCTCCGCTTCAGCACCGAAAAAGAGACAGAGGGAGGCTCCTAAGAAAGTTCAGATAGCCGAGATGTTCAATGAAATCTCTGAACCGGTCACTACGGGTACTTCGCAGCAAGCCGACCTAGTCGAGGACGAAGTCGAAGAACAGCTGCGGTCCTGGTCTAAAAGACAACGATCCTCCCAACAGACCAGGCAACAGCAACCGAAGAAAAAGAAGAGTGCCTATGACTTCACAGACTCTGAATAGGGACTATCCTTCTTTTCTTATTGGTCTTAGTGTCTCTATATGTTTTGTCTTTTCCGGTCATCTATAAATATATATAAAGTTATTTTTGAATCCGGCCTTATTTTGCATTTCTACTTAGTTTTGATAATTTTAAATAAAATAATCAAAAAGGGAGAAATTGTTAGATAAAAGATAAAGACTCTTCCAAAACTTCTCTCTCAAAAATTTTCAAAAATTCTCTAAGTCTTTTTCAAAAACCGGCCAAACAAAACAACCGGCCTACGGTTGCAAACTTACATGATTTTGATAATTTTAAATAAAATAATCAAAAAGGGAGAAATTGTTAGATAAATTCAGACCGGTTCAAATAAACCTAACTTAAACAAACTTCCCATGCAGGAACAAGGAACCGGACCGGATGAACAAGAGAACTGACTGAAGAAACCTAACCGGTTTAGCTACCAAACCGATCAAGAGTATTCGGAACGTGACCGCACAAAGGAAGGATAGGCCAAAGCTCAAAACCGGAACCATCAAACAGCCGATCATCCACAAGACAAGAATAACTGGAAGAAGTCCGGTTACATCAATACCAAAAGACATTCGGCCAAGTCAAATGACCGACCAGTACAAAAAGACAATTTGGGTATCTGTTGAGAATGATTCCAAAGGAACAGACTGAATACTTCCATATCCATGCAAGTCTGAGGAAAGACTGTAGGCTGCAGAAAACAGTACTACCGGATCCTTCCACTTCGGGATAAGCCAGAAAGGAAATCTTCAAAGTACAGACAACTGTCCAAACAGACAGTGCCTACATCAAGTAAAAGACAAACCCGGCAGGTTTGCCTTACAGACCGGCAGGTCTGAGACAGGATACTAGGTCTGAGATTGACCATCAGGTCTGAGGAGACGACCGCAGGTCTGAACTTCTGAGACACTGAATCACTACACCTCTGATCAGCCAATCAGATTCAAGGCAGTGAAATATGACCGTTGGCATATTTCACCTATAAAAGGAGGCAGTTGCAGAAGAGTAAATGTGGGACATACATTGGGATAACGAGAGCTAAGAGCATTTACTACAAGTGATAACAGTGTGCTATTCTAGAAAGCCTAAGTGTTGAAAGTTAAAGTGTGTTCTACAATTTCGGTATAAATTGTAAGAGTGTTATCGAGCAGAAAATAAGTCTCGATCGGCTTGTACTTGTATTCCTTAGTGAATATCCTTCTCGCGGTTTCGAGAGGAAGGGGTGACGTAGGAGTTTTATCTCCGAACATCCATAAAATCTTTTGTGTTATTTACTTTCTGTCGGCTTCATTATATAACCGACTAACTTAACCATACCGCTCCAAACCGACTCTATACTAACCATACCGAATATCCAGATTACCGAAACCGACTCACCATTCTTCAAATCTCCATCATCCGAAACCGATTCCGCCTATCATACAAGTGTGTCGCTTCAACCTGAAAGCAAACCTCTTCCGCGCTTGAACCTAGTTCAAGGGTTTGTGACAGGTTGTGTAGTATTGAAACCCCGGTGTTAATCTCTAACCGGATTAACCACCACCCTACGAGTGAGAACCGCTAACCGGTCCAACCCCCGGTCCACCAGCGGCGACCTAGATCCTAACAGGGTAGTTAAGTACACATCCCCAAAATCGACAAATATCTCTATTATAGAACAATCGAAGGTATTTCTATTCTATAGCAATCTCGTTTCGTCGGGTATCCGATTAAAGTGTAAATTTATATTTTTAATTTTCTAAATATACTAAATATTATAAAAGATAAGGAATAAGTTAATAAATAAGTATAAGATTGTAAAAGAAGCATAAATTTATTAAGTAATAAATAATTTTGAAAGGAATAATATCAAAATTTTAAAAACACAAATGAAACATTACATATGAATTTTTTTAGAACGTTGGGTTTCGTTTCGTTTCAGTTTAAGAGTGCGATTAATCCCTGCGGGTAAAACATAGCTAGCAAACACACTCAACTAATTAACTAGGCTAGCCGAACTTGCCACTTGACGTGAACGAATCTAGGACCTTCAAAGATGCTCGGGATATCCACTTTTTATTTCTGATAGACTAGAAGAGAGAATTACTTACATAGTTAAGTTATAGTGGTTGAAAATATAACAATTTTATTGTTACCGACATAGAAAAAAATAGAGAAAATGTTGAATTGAAAAGAGTTGTAATGAGGTTGAAAATGAAGAGTGCAGAGGGAGGAGAGAAGATTAAATAGTATATTTATTTTAATGATGGTAATGATTAGCAAATGAAAAGTCATCTTAAATTTTAACTGAAATACTTAATATAGTCTAGTATTAGGGTTAGATTTCGTACACACCCATTCCTGATCTCAAACCTGATTGAGTAACCTTCTTATCTCCTCATCCCGACCCCGACCATGGGTATTCTTATCTCCTCATCCCCGACCCCAACCATGGATATTCTTATCTCCTCATCCCTGACCCCGACCATGGGTATTCATGGTATCAATTATACGGGTACGTATAACATATATATTATCCTCCTTAATTAGTTACTTATAATTTAGTTTCCAGTTTTCAGTATTGAGTTCTCTTAATTTTCTGTTTTACTAAACAACAAATTATATGTGTTTCTTTTACCACGTCCTTGCTTTCTTGTATAAGTTCAAACCTTCATATCAACTTCTTGACAAATGGAAGGCTTACATGAAATATAATAAATCGATGAATCCAACGAAAAATATAAAAATGAATATAACTTTGTCTTGTTGGGAAATGGAATTATCCATCTTCCCACCCACCGCTTTTCAGGCATTATAATAAACCTTAGCATAAATAAATGTCTTTTTATTTGTTTTGTCCGTAAATTGTATGATAAAAAAAACAATAATAAGAGCTCTAACTAAAGTTCACAAAGTTGACTAAATTAACCAAAAAACAATAATTTTCCATACCCTACGAATTTAATAACTAATTTGATTGAATACCATCTTGAATTTACTATTACTAATTTGAAAAAGAACAAATTTTTGTTGGTTTACAACCACTTTTATATATATATATATAGAAGAGAAAATGACGTGTCACAATCTGATTCGCTGAAAAAATAACAATTTTTTTATATTTTCTTTCTAATTAACATTTATCATTTTTCCAACCAGTTACGTAGTTCTTTCCCTCATTTTCTTTTATATATATATATATATATATATATATATATTAATTTTCTTTGACTAAATTGGGTTATCAAAATGATACATCTCTAAGCATCTTATACAGAAATTTGATTCTCACATTAAAAAAATAATTTAGTCAAGAAAATTAATATATATATGGAAAATTATTGTTTTTTTGGTACTTCTAACTCATTACGTTCTACGTCCCTTCCTTCAAAGGCGGACATCCTTCTCTCAGACTCGTCGAGATAGGTCATGCATTGATGACATGCTCTCAGGGAATATCACGCTTTGTTCTCGTCGAGAGGCTCATTGGTCTTCACGACGTTCTTCTTAGCCCGCGTCCTATTCTCAAAAGAGGATCACCCTTGTTCATATATCTTTGGTTGTTGGATAAATTGAATGGATTGTGGAATTCAACCCTAGTCATGCTATCCCGAATGATAACCCCATTCATTTTATCGTTCTTTGGTATCATTTTGATGACATGAAATATGATATGAATGATTGTCCATTCATTGTATTGCTAAGATTAGAAGAGGCTACCTCTTACGTTACAACTGCTCATATATTCCGACAGTTTGGCATGTGAAAGGTCATTCCATGGGAAGGCGAAGTTCTCAGAACATGAGTTTTATTTCTCAATGCCTTTATTTCAACAACCCATACATGTGGAAGAATACCCATTCAATTGAACATCCTGCACATTGGATCAATAATGTTGCTAAAGTCAATGCGCTTTATCACCTAGTTTTCATTGAAGAGATTGTTGATCTTGAATAAATATAAGAAGATGAAACAATCGAAGAAGTTGATGGCGAGACAAGCTTTTAGGATTAGAGCATCTCTTTTATTCTACTACTTTTGATTATTGTTTGTTTAGCTTTACTACGTGTACGAACTCTTTGTGTACGCGAGTAACACCAATATTATATAAACTATGTTTTCTAATGTTAATTGGATTTAGAAATTGAGTGTCTATTTCATATCCTTAAATATTGTTTGCATGATTGGCAACGAAGCTTGTCATATAGCTTGGCTAAACAACTTCGAAGTTATTTACATGATTGTTCTTTTAAATTGTAAGTTGTATTTCTTCAATGCATGGAATTAGAAAAAAAAATAGACGTTGGTGACATAAAATATATTATGTAAAAAAAAATTATTTTAGCGCTAATTATACTTCTTTTGAATAGGTCATGGATTTGCTCCTATGGACATGATTTCCATGTATTTGTAGTAATTTCTTGAAGTATCTTTCTCTCATACTTGTTATAGGTTGGGTAGTATCATATCTCTGGTCCGAATAAGGATTGACACTAGGACGATGGTGAATATGCAGCATCGATGGGACAATTGTACTCGAATGTGCACCATTGGTCCATATCAAATTTCTCCCATTATTGAGGAGTTTTGCACCATCTTGCGCTCTACCTCTTGAGATCTCCTATATCGCCTTTAGAGATTTTATAAAGACTTTTTTCGTTGTTGACGATCATACTTCTCGCCTTCTAGTTCTAAATGGAGGTAATAACATATATAAATAATAACAGAAACTTATAGAGCGATTTGTTGATCAAGAGGACAAAGAGATGACATGTCCTAAGATCTTGGTCATCCTCATGGCTCATATCCTATTATGTTTAGGTGAGACGCGTCTACCTTCCTCGTGTATATTGAAAGTCTTTATGGTTATATAAAACTCCTAATTGGATATATCAGGGCTCATTCTCGTAGAGAATATCCTTGAGATTTGTCAGACTCTTCCTGGGTACACCCATATTTCTAGGCGAGGATCCTCTTTTATCCTTACCTCTATATGATAGAAAATCTTAAGTTCTTTCCTTCCTCGGCTAATGGTGTTTATTATGATCATGCTCAAAGGCTCGAACAAAGTGTTCCTACAATTTAATGCACTTATCCTATTTTCGACGATCATGACATTTAGTTTTATGGTTCCATCTTGCCACATTCTGACCTCAACATTTGTCATGGCAACCCGATCTTTCATTATCTAGTTTAGTATATTCGAGATTACCATGTATTACACTATTTTCCTACACATACAATTTGGATGTCATATTATAAGGCCATATCCTATTGGCGACAGACCAATTACGATAGTGATATATGATGCTTTTCGAATATGTGGCAATTTATAAGGGAACTAGATTTCTAGGTACATCATTGTCAAAGAGCTTGTAAAACATTCTTTAAGACATAGAACATGTACATCACCAATGAGGTCATAGAATGTGATCTCAAATTCATCATGTAGGGGGATAAGTGACTTTCGAGTTCTTCTTGGACATGTGGAAGACGACTGTAGAAATTGATACACCCTAGTAGAATAAGTCCAGACAATGAGGTCACTGAACTACGAGTATGATCTTTAGCATTCTTAGAAATGGATTTGTATTTGTGTTGTCTGTCATGCACAACATGCTGTGTTTATGAATAGTGATATATTACTCTATCTTTGTAGAAAATTCATCATTTTTCATGCAACTTTTTAATCAATGAAAATATAGTTATCAATTTTAATCGTTTATTTCTATTTAGGACATGTTTGTATTTTTTTTATAAATGTGAAATGCACTTAAAATGACAAATTGAGACAATACGATTATATACGACATTTCCTCTAAAACGTTCGTGTACTCTTAGTACCACGACTCCTCAGCGTGACCTACTGACATGTAGGTTTGTCAAGTCTACGATTGGAAGCCCAAACATTGCTAAAGTTCAAGCCCACACCACAGGCTCTTAGGAGTCTATTATGGTCTAAAATTAAGGCCTCGGTCCTAGAACAATTCCAACAACCTTTCTCGGCACCCAGTCTCGGTCCTATGGTGCACATGGACCACATTTCTGTTTTGTTGTATTAGTATTTTATTTTGCTTTCCTTTTCTATTTTACAAACCGAATTCTGTTATTTTCTAGTATTTGTTGTAACTGAATATTATGGGGCAAGACATCACCTATATAAGGCTGGTCTTTCTTCCCCAAGGACCCATGAATGGAATAATGAAGATATGAACATCGACCCCGTTCGTCTATTATTATTTACTATGGACTGTTTGGTATAGACCAACAATATTTCTCTTCGCACCCTTGGTTCTTCTATCCCCTCCCTCAAATTCTCTATTGAAATCCTTCCGCTGCTCTTTGATTATAGAATTTCCACTGGTCTAAGATCAAGAACTTAATTCTTGAACCCATAAACACATCTTACAAAATAAGTCGTAACATTCTTGGTATCAGAGTAAGACGATCCTCAAATGAAAGAAACCCGATAGAAACAAAGATGGATGATCTTAAGACTCTACACGAAGGGCTGACCCAACAATATGCCTCCATGAATAATGCCCTACAACAACACATGACCGAACAAGTTGCCTTGCACAATGCCTTTCAGCAAAATATGGACAGAAGGTATGCTGCTAGAAAAATCTTAACACCCATTGAAAGATATGCGTTTAATAATGGCCAAGATCCCCGCACCTAACCCTATGATATTGCTTCTTGCTACCTTCCTCCAACCCGGCTCACAAACGTTAATATTCATGAATTTGATGGGACTGATTTGGAGGGCTAACTCTTATTTGCCAAGCAAGTCTTTAGGGTGAGAAAAACGAATGATGCCACAAAGCTAGACATTGTCCACACTCACGTCTCAAAAGAGGCAAGAACGTGGTATGAATCATATTTGCAGAATCGCAACCAAAAGGTAGCCTTGAAGTGGGATGCATTCAAGAGGGATCTCTTGCTGCGATTCGGTCGCAAGCTCTTGTACAGCGCCAAGCCGCCGCTGCTGCCCAAATCATGCATTGTTAACACAGTCCGGCCGAGCACAAACCGGACAACCGATCCCAAGGAAGACCGGCGCTATACTTGCAATGAAAATTGGGAGCCCAATCATAGGTGCAAATCCAAAATATTCATGGCCCCGCTAATCAGCAAGAAGTTCAATAACTCTTTCAAGAACCCGTCAAGAATCAGGTTCTTATGACCCACCTTTGCTTCTTGAGATAAGGGACGAACGTGTCATTATCTTGCACACTTTCACGGTCCAGTAAGGTACTCCTCGGTCGCGGGTCAACATAATACAAGGGAACCAGCTAGAAAAGGCCTTAGAAAATCATAATATTGCTGCCACGGTACAAATAAAGAGTAAAAATGAATGCCGAAGTGTTTCACTTGTTTTGGAAGACACTTCAGAAATTTCCAGCCCATAATCAAAGGGCTCAACCAGCAACCCAACAACCGACCACCAACCAGGAAGGTAGTTAGAAGACATGGTTATGTTGTTGCACATGTGTTACTGGTCTAGATAAGAGGACTGGGCTTGGTTGTTTAAAGACATTCTAGAGTACGTCTAGAAGAAAAATGGCAATTTTGCTGCACCGATCGTGTTGGGTCGAAGGAAGGACTGGTTGTGTAGCATGAAGACCGAGGGCTTCTAAGAAATGCGGTCCTAGACTCCGACACTTTCTGGACTTGCTGAAGTCCGACCGAATTTTTTGAAATATTGAGCATGCGCATTAGAGACTCGGCAGACTCGGCAGACCACGGTCTTTTTCGTCGAGGGCAACGAATTTTGAAGGGGGAGATAATGTTATGGTTTAAAATCAAGGCCTCAGTCCTAAAACAATTCCAGCAACCTTTCTTGGCACCCGGTCTCGATCCTATGGTGCAGATGGGCCAGATTTCTGTTTTGTTGTATTAATATTTTGTTTTGCTTTCCTTTTCTATTTTACAAACTGAATTCTGTTATTTTCTGGTATTTGTTGTAACTGAATATTATGGGGCAAGACATCACCTATATAAGGCTGGTCTTTCTTCCCCAAGGACCCATGAATGGAATAATAAAGATATGAACTTCGACCCCATTCGTCTATTATTATTTACTATGGACTGTTTGGTATAGACCAACAGTATTTCTCTTCGCACTCTTGGTTCTTCTATCCCCTCCCTCAAATTCTCTATTGAAATCCTTCCGCTGCCTTTTGATTATAGAATTTCCACCGGTCCTAAGATCAAGAACTTGATTCTTGAATCCATAAACACATCTTACGAAATAAGTCGTAACAGAGTCAAATGAGATGCAGCATATGATGAAAGATAAGATGATGGCCATCAATAAGATTTTCAAAGACATCCATGTTCTCAATGCTAACGTTGTGAAACTGACAAGTGTGTTGTTGCTCACTCTTAGTGATCCTATTAGTTTGACCCCGACCATGAGAGTTATTCCACCCTTTTTCTTTGTGCACCTTTCCACACACAGATACATGATGCAAGTGCGTTTAATCCACTATCATCCATGTTCATGAATAACCTTATCAATCAACGTATGCTCGAACCTTTATCACCGCGCATGTTCGATCCATTAGAGGTCAAAATTACTGAAAATGGGGAGCCCTATGAAAACATTGATTCTAAGAACGATGATGATGAATATAGCCAGATTTGAATGCATGTCAATACTAATGATTCCTTTTTCAAAGAGGTATCCCCGTAGAAACTTTACTATTGATTTTCCACTAGTATCGATATTTCCTCTATTAATGGGGTGCCAACGCAAATACTGGAATACAAAGACCTTATTGATGATATGAAGGCAACGGAGATCGAGATGCAAACCCATATGGCCGAATTTTCCAAAGGGAAATATTTGAAAGTAACCCATGATTGGAATAATATCTCAAAAC